>NC_054480.1:7319052-7336552 GCF_017639515.1 Carcharodon carcharias | reverse complement strand
ACACACACACACACACACAAACTCACTTACACACACACACACACACACACTACTTACACACACACACACACACACACAAACTTACTTACACACACACACACACACAAACTTACTTACACACACACACACACACACAAACTTACTTACACACACACACACACACACACAAACTTACTTACACACACACACACACAAACTTACACACACACACAAACTTACACACACACACACACAAACTTACACACACACACACACACAAACTTACTTACACACACACACACAAACTTACTTACACACACACACACAAACTTACTTACACACACACACACACAAACTTACTTACACACACACACACACACTTACTTACACACACACACACACACACAAACTTACACACACACACACACACACAAACTTACACACACACACACACACACAAACTTACACACACACACACACACACAAACTTACACACACACACACACACAAACTTACACACACACACACACACACAAACTTACACACACACACACACACACACAAACTTACTTACACACACACACACACAAACTAACTTACACACACACACACACAAACTAACTTACACACACACACACACACAAACTTACTTACACACACACACAAACTTACTTACACACACACACAAACTTACTTACACACACACACACAAACTTACTTACACACACACACAAACTTACTTACACACACACACACACACAAACTTACTTACACACACACACACACAAACTTACTTACACACACACACACACAAACTAACTTACACACACACACACACACAAACTTACTTACACACACACACACACACACACAAACTTACTTACACACACACACACACAAACTTACTTACACACACACACAAACTTACTTACACACACACACACAAACTTACTTACACACACACACACAAACTTACTTACACACACACACACAAACTTACTTACACACACACACACACACACACAAACTTACTTACACACACACACACACAAACTTACTTACACACACACACAAACTTACTTACACACACACACACACACAAACTTACTTACACACACACACACACACACACACACAAACTTACTTACACACACACACACACACACACACACACAAACTTACTTACACACACACACACACACACACACACACAAACTTACACACACACACACACACACACACAAACAAACTTACACACACACACACACACACAAACAAACTTACACACACACACACACACACACACAAACTTACTTACACACACACACACACACACACACACACACACAAACTTACACACACACACACACACACAAACTTACTTACACACACACACACAAACTTACTTACACACACACACAAACTTACTTACACACACACACACACACACAAACTTACTTACACACACACACACACACACACACAAACTTACTTACACACACACACACACAAACTTACACACACACACACACACACAAACTTACTTACACACACACACACACACACAAAACTTACACACACACACACACACACACAAACTTACACACACACACACACACACACAAACTTACACACACACACACACAAACACACACACACACACAAACTTACTTACACACACACACACACAAACTTACACACACACACACACACACAAACACACACACACAAACTTACACACACACACACACACACAAACTTACTTACACACACACACACAAACTTACTTACACACACACACACACAAACTTACTTACACACACACACAAACTTACTTACACACACACACACACACACAAACTTACTTACACACACACACACACACACACAAACTTACTTACACACACACACACACACACACACACACACAAACTTACACACACACACACACACACACACACACACACACAAACTTACACACACACACACACACACACACAAACTTACACACACAAACTTACACACACAAACTTACACACACACACACACACACAAACTTACACACACACACACACCAACTTACTTACACACACACACACACAAACTTACACACACACACACACACACAAACTTACACACACACACACACACACACACTTACACACACACACACACACACAAACTTACTTACACACACACACACAAACTTACTTACACACACACACACACACAAACTTACTTACACACACACACAAACTTACTTACACACTTTACACACACAAACTTACTTACACACACACACACACACACAAACTTACTTACACACACACACAAACTTACTTACACACACACACACACAAACACACTTACACACACACACACACAAACACACTTACACACACACACACAAACACACTTACACACACACACACACACACACACACACACACACACACACACAAACTTACTTACACACACACACACACACACACACACACAAACTTACTTACACACACACACACACACACACACACAAACTTACTTACACACACACACACACACACACACACACACAAACTTACTTACACACACACACACACACACACAAACTTACTTACACACACACACACACACAAACAAACTTACTTACACACACACACACACACACAAACTTACTTACACACACACACACACACAAACTTACTTACACACACACACACACACAAAAACTTACTTACACACACACACACAAACTTACTTACACACACACACACACACACACACAAACACACAAACTTACACACACACACACACAAACACACAAACTTACTTACACACACACACACACACAAACTTACTTACACACACACACACACACACAAAAACTTACTTACACACACACACACACAAACTTACTTACACACACACACACACACACACAAACACACAAACTTACACACACACACACACACAAACACACAAACTTACTTACACACACACACACACACACAAACTTACTTACACACACACACACACACACAAAAACTTACTTACACACACACACACAAACTTACTTACACACACACACACACACACACAAACACACAAACTTACACACACACACACAAACACACAAACTTACTTACACACACACACACACACACAAAAACTTACACACACACACACACACAAACTTACTTACACACACACACACAAACTTACTTACACACACACACACAAACTTACTTACACACACACACACAAACTTACTTACACACACACACACAAACTTACTTACACACACACACACACAAACTTACTTACACACACACACACACACAAACTTACTTACACACACACACACACAAACTTACTTACACACACACACACACAAACTTACTTACACACACACACACACAAACTTACTTACACACACACACACACACACACACACACACAAACTTACTTACACACACACACACACACACACACACAAACTTACTTACACACACACACACACACACACAAACTTACTTACACACACACACACACACACACACAAACTTACTTACACACACACACACACACACACAAACTTACTTACACACACACACACACACACACAAACTTACTTACACACACACACACACACACAAAAACTTACTTACACACACACACACACAAACTTACTTACACACACACACACACACACACACAAACACACAAACTTACTTACACACACACACACACACAAACTTACTTACTTACACACACACACACAAACTTACTTACACACACACACACAAACTTACTTACACACACACACAAACTTACTTACACACACACACACACAAACTTACTTACACACACACACACACAAACTTACTTACACACACACACACACACAAACTTACTTACACACACACACACACACAAACTTACTTACACACACACACACACACACACAAACTTACTTACACACACACACACACACACACACACAAACTTACTTACACACACACACACACACACACAAACTTACTTACACACACACACACACACACAAAAACTTACTTACACACACACACACAAACTTACTTACACACACACACACACACAAACTTACTTACACACACACACACACACACAAACTTACTTACACACACACACACACACACAAACTTACTTACAACACACACACACACACAAACTTACTTACACACACACACACACACAAACTTACTTACACACACACACACACACACACAAACTTACACACACACACACACACACAAACTTACTTACACACACACACACACAAACTTACTTACACACACACACACACACACAAACTTACTTACACACACACACACACACACACAAACTTACTTACACACACACACACACACACACACACAAACTTACTTACACACACACACACACACACACACAAACTTACTTACACACACACACACACACACACAAACTTACTTACACACACACACACACACACACAAACTTACTTACACACACACACACACACACACAAACTTACTTACACACACACACACACACACACACAAACTTACTTACACACACACACACACACACACACTTACTTACACACACACACACACACACACAAACTTACTTACACACACACACACACACACAAACTTACTTACACACACACACACACACACAAACTTACTTACACACACACACACACACAAACTTACTTACACACACACACACACACACAAACTTACTTACACACACACACACACACAAACTTACTTACACACACACACACACAAACTTACTTACACACACACACACACACACAAACTTACTACACACACACACACACACACAAACTTACTTACACACACACACACACACACAAACTAACTTACACACACACACACACACAAACTTACTTACACACACACACACACACACAAACTTACTTACACACACACACACACACACACACAAACTTACTTACACACACACACACACACACACACAAACTTACTTACACACACACACACACACACAAACTTACACACACACACACACACACAAACTTACACACACACACACACACACAAACTTACACACACACACACACACACACAAACTTACTTACACACACACACACAAACTTACTTACACACACACACACACACAAACTTACTTACACACACACACACACAAACTTACTTACACACACACACACACACAAACTTACTTACACACACACACACACACAAACTTACTTAAACACACACACACACACACAAACTTACACACACACACACACACACAAACTTACTTACACACACACACACACAAACTTACTTACACACACACACACACACACACACACACACACACAAACTTACTTACACACACACACACACACAAACTTACTTACACACACACACACACACAAACTTACTTACACACACACACACACACAAACTTACTTACACACACACACACAAACTTACTTACACACACACACACACAAACTTACTTACACACACACACACACACAAACTTACTTACACACACACACACACACACAAACTTACTTACACACACACACACACACACACACACAAACTTACTTACACACACACACACACACAAACTTACTTACACACACACACACACAAACTTACTTACACACACACACACACACACACAAACTTACTTACACACACACACACACACACAAACTTACTTACACACACACACACACACACAAACTTACTTACACACACACACACACACACAAACTTACTTACACACACACACACACACACAAACTTACACACACACACACACACAAACTTACTTACACACACACACACAAACTTACTTACACACACACACACACAAACTTACTTACACACACACACACACACACAAACTTACTTACACACACACACACACACACACACAAACTTACTTACACACACACACACACACACACAAACTTACACACACACACACACAAACTTACACACACACACACACACACAAACTTACTTACACACACACACACACACACAAACTTACTTACACACACACACACACACACACAAACTTACTTAAACACACACACACACACACAAACTTACACACACACACACACACACAAACTTACTTACACACACACACACACACAAACACAAACTTACACACACACACACACAAACACACAAACTACACACACACACACACACACACACACACAAACTTACACACACACACACACACACACAAACTTACTTACACACACACAAACTTACTTACACACACACACACAAACTTACTTACACACACACACACAAACTTACTTACACACACACACACACAAACTTACTTACACACACACACACAAACTTACTTACACACACACACACAAACTTACTTACACACACACACACACAAACTTACTTACACACACACACACACAAACTTACACACACACACAAACTTACTTACACACACACACACACACAAACTTACTTACACACACACACACAAACTTACTTACACACACACACACAAACTTTACTTACACACACACACACACACAAACTTACTTACACACACACACACACACACAAACTTTACTTACACACACACACACACAAACTTACTTACACACACACACACACAAACTTACTTACAACACACACACACAAACTTACTTACACACACACACACACAAACTTACTTACACACACACACACACAAACTTACTTACACACACACACACACACAAACTTACTTACACACACACAAACACACAAACTTACTTACACACACACAAACACACAAACTTACACACACACACACAAACTTACTTACACACACACACAAACTTACTTACACACACACACACAAACTTACTTACACACACACACACAAACTTACTTACACACACACACACAAACTTACTTACACACACACACACACACACAAACACACAAACTTACTTACACACACACACACACAAACTTACTTACACACACACACACACAAACTTACTTACACACACACACACACACAAACTTACTTACACACACACACACAAACTTACTTACACACACACACACACACAAACTTACTTACACACACACACACACACACAAACTTACTTACACACACACACACACACACAAACTTACTTACACACACACACACACACAAACTTACTTACACACACACACACACAAACTTACTTACACACACACACACACACACAAACTTACACACACACACACACACACAAACTTACTTACACACACACACACACAAACTTACTTACACACACACACACACACACAAACTTACTTACACACACACACACACACACAAACTTACTTACACACACACACACACACACACACACAAACTTACTTACACACACACACACACACACACACAAACTTACTTACACACACACACACACACACACAAACTTACTTACACACACACACACACACACAAACTTACTTACACACACACACACACACACACACAAACTTACTTACACACACACACACACACACACACAAACAAACTTACACACACACACACACACACACACAAACTTACTTACACACACACACACACACACACTTACTTACTTACACACACACACACACACACACACAAACTTACTTACACACACACACACACACAAACTTACTTACACACACACACACACACACAAACTTACTTACACACACACACACACACAAACTTACTTACACACACACACACACAAACTTACTTACACACACACACACACACACACAAACTTACTTACACACACACACACACACACAAACTTACTTACACACACACACACACACACAAACTTACTTACACACACACACACACACAAACTTACTTACACACACACACACACACACAAACTTACTTACACACACACACACACACACACACAAACTTACTTACACACACACACACACACACACACAAACTTACTTACACACACACACACACACACAAACTTACCACACACACACACACACACAAACTTACACACACACACACACACACAAACTTACACACACACACACACACACACAAACTTACTTACACACACACACACAAACTTACTTACACACACACACACACACAAACTTACTTACACACACACACACACACACAAACTTACTTACACACACACACACACACAAACTTACTTACACACACACACACACACAAACTTACTTAAACACACACACACACACACAAACTTACACACACACACACACACACAAACTTACTTACACACACACACACACAAACTTACTTACACACACACACACACACACACACACACACACAAACTTACTTACACACACACACACACAAACTTACTTACACACACACACACACACAAACTTACTTACACACACACACACACACAAACTTACTTACACACACACACACACAAACTTACTTACACACACACACACACACAAACTTACTTACACACACACACACACACAAACTTACTTACACACACACACACACACACAAACTTACTTACACACACACACACACACACACAAACTTACTTACACACACACACACACACAAACTTACTTACACACACACACACACACACAAACTTACTTACACACACACACACACACACACACAAACTTACTTACACACACACACACACACACACACACAAACTTACTACACACACACACACACACACACACACACACAAACTTACTTACACACACACACACACACACACACACACAAACTTACTTACACACACACACACACACACACACAAACTTACTTACACACACACACACACACAAACTTACTTACACACACACACACACAAACTTACTTACACACACACACACACACACACAAACACTTACACACACACACACACACAAACTTACTTACACACACACACACACACACAAACTTACTTACACACACACACACACACAAACTTACTTACACACACACACACACACACAAACTTACTTACACACACACACACACACACAAACTTACACACACACACACACAAACTTACTTACACACACACACACAAACTTACTTACACACACACACACACAAACTTACTTACACACACACACACACACACAAACTTACTTACACACACACACACACACACAAACTTACTTACACACACACACACACACACACAAACTTACACACACACACACACACAAACTTACACACACACACACACACACACAAACTTACTTACACACACACACACACACACAAACTTACTTACACACACACACACACACACACAAACTTACTTAAACACACACACACACACACAAACTTACACACACACACACACACACAAACTTACTTACACACACACACACACACAAACACACAAACTTACACACACACACACACACAAACACACAAACTTACACACACACACACACACACACACACAAACTTACACACACACACACACACACACAAACTTACTTACACACACACAAACTTACTTACACACACACACACAAACTTACTTACACACACACACACAAACTTACTTACACACACACACACAAACTTACTTACACACACACACACAAACTTACTTACACACACACACACACACAAACTTACTTACACACACACACACAAACTTACTTACACACACACACACACAAACTTACTTACACACAAACTTACTTACACACACACACACAAACTTACTTACACACACACACACAAACTTACTTACACACACACACACACACAAACTTACTTACACACACACACACACACAAACTTACTTACACACACACACACACACACAAACTTACTTACACACACACACACACAAACTTACTTACACACACACACACACACAAACTTACTTACACACACACACACACAAACTTACTTACACACACACACACACAAACTTACTTACACACACACACACACACAAACTTACTTACACACACACACACACACAAACTTACACACACACACACAAACTTACTTACACACACACACAAACTTACTTACACACACACACACACACAAACTTACTTACACACACACACACAAACTTACTTACACACACACACACAAACTTACTTACACACACACACACACAAACTTACTTACACACACACACACACACACAAACTTACTTACACACACACACACACAAACTTACTTACACACACACACACAAACTTACTTACACACACACACACACACTTACTTACACACACACACACACACTTACTTACACACACACACACACAAACTTACTTACACACACACACACACACAAACTTACTTACACACACACACACACACAAACTTACTTACACACACACACACACACAAACTTACTTACACACACACACACACACACAAACTTACTTACACACACACACACACACAAACTTACTTACACACACACACACACACACAAACTTACTTACACACACACACACACACAAACTTACTTACACACACACACACACACAAACTTACTTACACACACACACACAAACTTACTTACACACACACACACACAAACTTACTTACACACACACACACAAACTTACTTACACACACACACACACAAACTTACTTACACACACACACACACAAACTTACTTACACACACACACACACAAACTTACTTACACACACACACACACACAAACTTACTTACACACACACACACACACAAACTTACTTACACACACACACAAACTTACTTACACACACACACACACACAAACTTACTTACACACACACACACACAAACTTACTTACACACACACACACACACAAACACACAAACTTACACACACACACACAAACACACAAACTTACACACACACACACACACACACACAAACTTACTTACACACACACACACAAACTTACTTACACACACACACACAAACTTACTTACACACACACACACAAACTTACTTACACACACACACACAAACTTACTTACACACACACACACACACACACACACACACACAAACTTACTTACACACACACACAAACTTACTTACACACAAACTTACTTACACACACACACACACACACAAACTTACTTACACACACACACACACACACACAAACTTACTTACACACACACACAAACTTACTTACACACACACACACACACACACACAAACTTACTTACACACACACACACACACAAACTTACTTACACACACACACACACACAAACTTACTTACACACACACACACACACAAACTTACTTACACACACACACACACACACAAACTTACTTACACACACACACACACACAAACTTACTTACACACACACACACACACACAAACTTACACACACACACACACACACAAACTTACTTACACACACACACACACAAACTTACTTACACACACACACACACACAAACTTACTTACACACACACACACACACACAAACTTAATTACAACACACACACACACACAAACTTACTTACACACACACACACACACAAACTTACTTACACACACACACACACAAACTTACTTACACACACACACACACACAAACTTACTTACACACACACACACACACAAACTTACTTACACACACACACACACAAACTTACTTACACACACACACACAAACTTACTTACACACACACACACAAACTTACTTACACACACACACACAAACTTACTTACACACACACACACAAACTTACACACACACACACACAAACTTACTTACACACACACACAAACTTACTTACACACACACACACAAACTTACACACACACACACACACACTTACTTACACACACACACACACTTACTACACACACACACACACACACACACTTACTTACACACACACACACACACAAACTTACTTACACACACACACACACACACACAAACTTACTTACACACACACACACACACACACACAAACTTACTTACACACACACACACACAAACTTACTTACACACACACACACACACACACAAACTTACTTACACACACACACACACACACAAACTTACTTACACACACACACACACACACAAACTTACTTACACACACACACACACACACAAACTTACTTACACACACACACACACAAACTTACTTACACACACACAAACTTACTTACACACACACAAACTTACTTACACACACACACACACACTTACTTACACACACACACACACACAAACTTACTTACACACACACACACACACACACACAAACTTACTTACACACACACACACACACACAAACTTACTTACACACACACACACACACACACACAAACTTACTTACACACACACACACACACACACACAAACTTACTTACACACACACACACACAAACTTACTTACACACACACACACAAACTTACTTACACACACACACACACACACACAAACACACACACACAAACTTACTTACACACACAAACACAAACTTACTTACACACACACACACACAAAACTTACACACACACACACACAAACTTACTTACACACACACACACACAAACTTACTTACACACACACACACACACAAACTTACTTACACACACACACACACACACACACACAAACTTACTTACATACACACACACACACACACACAAACTTACTTACACACACACACACAAACTTACTTACACACACACACACAAACTTACTTACACACACACACACACACACACACACACACACACACAAACTTACTTACACACACACACACACACAAACTTACTTACACACACACACACACACACACTTACTTACACACACACACACAAACTTACTTACACACACACACACACACACACACAAACTTACTTACACACACACACACACAAACTTACTTACACACACACAAACTAACTTACACACACACACACAAACTAACTTACACACACACACACACACAAACTTACACACACACACACACACACACTTACACACACACACACACAAACTTACACACACACACACACACACAAACTTACACACACACACACACAAACTTACACACACACACACACACACACAAACTTACACACACACACACACAAACTTACACACACACACACACACACAAACTTACACACACACACACACAAACTTACACACACACACACACACACACACAAACTTACACACACACACACACACACACACAAACTTACTTACACACACACACACACACACAAACTTACTTACACACACACACACACACACAAACTTACTTACACACACACACACAAACTTACTTACACACACACACACACACAAACTTACTTACACACACACACACACAAACTTACTTACACACACACACAAACTTACTTACACACACACACACACACAAACTTACTTACACACACACACACACACAAACTTACTTACACACACACACACACAAACTTACTTACACACACACACACACACACAAACTTACACACACACACACACACAAACTTACTTACACACACACACACACACACACACAAACTTACTTACACACACACACACACACAAACTTACTTACACACACACACACACACACACAAACTTACACACACACACACACACACACAAACTTACACACACACACACACACACACAAACTTACTTACACACACACACACACAAACTTACTTACACACACACACACACACAAACTTACTTACACACACACACACACACACACAAACTTACTTACACACACACACACACACACAAACTTACTTACACACACACACAAACTTACTTACACACACACACAAACTTACTTACACACACACACAAACTTACTTACACACACACACAAACTTACTTACACACACACACACACACAAACTTACTTACACACACACACACACACAAACTTACTTACACACACACACACACACAAACTTACTTACACACACACACACACACAAACTTACTTACACACACACACACACACACACACTTACACACACACACACACACACACAAACTTACTTACACACACACACACACACACACAAACTAACTTACACACACACACACACACACAAACTTACTTACACACACACACACACACAAACTTACTTACACACACACACACACACACAAACTTACTTACACACACACACACACACAAACTTACTTACACACACACACACACAAACTTACTTACACACACACACACACACACACACACACACACAAACTTACTTACACACACACACACACACACACACACACACACACAAACTTACACACACACACACACACACACACAAACTTACACACACACACACACACACACAAACTTACTTACACACACACACACACACAAACTTACTTACACACACACACACACACAAACTTACTTACACACACACACACACACACACAAACTTACTTAAACACACACACACACACACAAACTTACTTACACACACACACAAACTTACTTACACACACACACAAACTTACTTACACACACACACACAAACTTACTTACACACACACACAAACTTACTTACACACACACACACACACAAACTTACTTACACACACACACACACACAAACTTACTTACACACACACACACACACAAACTTACTTACACACACACACACACACACAAACTTACTTACACACACACACACACACACACAAACTTACTTACACACACACACACACACACAAACTTACTTACACACACACACACACACAAACTTACTTACACACACACACACACACACAAACTTACTTACACACACACACACACACACAAACACACACACACAAACTTACTAACACACACACACACACACACACACACACACACACACAAACTTACTTACACACACACACACACACACACACACACACAAACTTACACACACACACACACACACACACACAAACTTACACACACACACACACACAAACTTACACACACACACACACACACACACAAACTTACACACACACACACACACACACACACACAAACTTACACACACACACACACACACACACACACAAACTTACACACACACACACACACACACACACAAACTTACACACACAACACAACACACACACACAAACTTACTTACACACACACACACACACACACACACACAAACTTACACACACACACACACACACACACACACACACAAACTTACTTACACACACACACACACACACACACACACAAACTTACTTACACACACACACACACACACACACAAACTTACTTACACACACACACACACACACAAACTTACTTACACACACACACACACACACACACACACAAACTTACTTACACACACACACACACACACACACAAACTTACTTACACACACACACACACACACACAAACTTACTTACACACACACACACACACACACACAAACTTACTTACACACACACACACACACACACACAAACTTACTTACACACACACACACACACACACACACACACAAACTTACACACACACACACACACACACACACAAACTTACTTACACACACACACACACACACACAAACTTACTTACACACACACACACACACACTTACTTACACACACACACACACACACACACACACACACACACACACACACACAAACTTACTTACACACACACACACACACACACACACACAAACTTACTTACACACACACACACACACACACACACACACACAAACTTACTTACACACACACACACACACACACACAAACTTACTTACACACACACACACACACACACACACACACACAAACTTACTTACACACACACACACACACACACAAACTTACTTACACACACACACACACACACAAACTTACTTACACACACACACACACACACAAACTTACTTACACACACACACACACACACACACAAACTTACTTACACACACACACACACACACACAAACTTACTTACACACACACACACACACACACAAACTTACTTACACACACACACACACACACAAACTTACTTACACACACACACACACACACAAACTTACTTACACACACACACACACACACAAACTTACTTACACACACACACAAACTTACTTACACACACACACACACACACACTTACTTACACACACACACACACACACAAACTTACTTACACACACACACACACACACACACACACACACAAACTTACTTACACACACACACACACACACACAAACTTACTTACACACACACACACACACACACACACACAAACTTACTTACACACACACACACACACAAACTTACTTACACACACACACACACACACAAACTTACTTACACACACACACACACACAAACTTACTTACACACACACACACACACAAACTTACTTACACACACACACACACACAAACTTACTTACACACACACACACACACAAACTTACTTACACACACACACACACACAAACTTACTTACACACACACACACACACAAACTTACTTACACACACACACACACAAACTTACTTACACACACACACACACAAACTTACTTACACACACACACACACAAACTTACTTACACACACACACACACACAAACTTACTTACACACACACACACACAAACTTACTTACACACACACACACACACAAACTTACTTACACACACACACACAAACTTACTTACACACACACACACACACAAACTTACTTACACACACACACACACACAAACTTACTTACACACACACACACACAAACTTACTTACACACACACACACAAACTTACTTACACACACACACACAAACTTACTTACACACACACACACACAAACTTACTTACACACACACACACAAACTTACTTACACACACACACACACACACACACAAACTTACTTACACACACACACACACACACAAACTTACTTACACACACACACACACACACAAACTTACTTACACACACACACACACAAACTTACTTACACACACACACACACACACACAAACTTACTTACACACACACACACACACAAACTTACTTACACACACACACACACACACAAACTTACTTACACACACACACACACACAAACTTACACACACACACAAACTTACACACACACACACACAAACTTACACACACACACACACAAACTTACACACACACACACACAAACTTACACACACACACACACAAACTTACTTACACACACACACACACACAAACTTACACACACACACACACACACACATACTTACACACACACACACACACACAAACTTACACACACACACACACACACAAACTTACACACACACACACACACACACAAACTTACACACACACACACACACACACAAACTTACACACACACACACACACAAACTTACACACACACACAC
>NC_054480.1:7291552-7294052 GCF_017639515.1 Carcharodon carcharias | reverse complement strand
ACCAAACTTTCTTACACACACACACACACACACACAAACTTACTTACACACACACACACACACACACAAACTTACTTACACACACACACACACACACACACAAACTTACTTACACACACACACACACACACACACACAAACTTACTTACACACACACACACACACAAACTTACTTACACACACACACACACACACAAACTTACTTACACACACACACACACACACAAACTTACTTACACACACACACACACACACAAACTTACTTACACACACACACACACACACAAACTTACTTACACACACACACACACACACAAACTTACTTACACACACACACACACACACAAACTTACTTACACACACACACACACACCACAAACTTACTTACACACACACACACACACACAAACTTACTTACACACACACACACACACACAAACTTACTTACACACACACACACACACACAAACTTACTTACACACACACACACACACACAAACTTACTTACACACACACACACACACACAAACTTACTTACACACACACACACACACAAACTTACTTACACACACACACACACAAACTTACTTACACACACACACACACACACACACAAACTTACTTACACACACACACACACACACACAAACTTACTTACACACACACACACAAACTTACTTACACACACACACACACAAACTTACTTACACACACACACACACACACACACAAACTTACTTACACACACACACACACACACACAAACTTACTTACACACACACACACACACACACACACACAAACTAACTAACACACACACACACACACACACACACACAAACTTACTTACACACACACACACACACACACACACACAAACTTACTTACACACACACACACACACACACACACACACAAACTTACTTACACACACACACACACACACACACACACACACAAACTTACTTACACACACACACACACACACAAACTTACTTACACACACACACACACACACAAACTTACTTACACACACACACACACACAAACTTACTTACACACACACACACAAACTTACTTACACACACACACACACAAACTTACTTACACACACACACACACACAAACTTACTTACACACACACACACACACAAACTTACTTACACACACACACACACACAAACTTACACACACACACACACACACACAAACTTACACACACACACACAAACTTACACACACACACACACACACAAACTTACTCACACACACACACACACACACACACACACACACAAACTTACACACACACACACACAAACTTACACACACACACACACAAACTTACACACACACACACACACACAAACTTACACACACACACACACACAAACTTACACACACACACACACACAAACTTACTCACACACACACACACACACAAACTTACTCACACACACACACAAACTTACTCACACACACACACAAACTTACTCACACACACACACACACACACAAACTTACTCACACTCACACACACACACACAAACTTACACACACACACACACACAAACTTACACACACACACACACACAAACTTACACACACAAACTTACACACACACACACACACAAACTTACACACACACACACACACACACACACAAACTTACACACACAAACTTACACACACACACACACACACAAACTTACACACACACACACACACACAAACTTACACACACACACACACAAACTTACACACACACACACACACACACAAACTTACACACACACACACACACACACAAACTTACACACACACACACACACACACAAACTTACACACACACACACACACACACAAACTTACTCACACACACACACACACACAAACTTACTCACACACACACACACACACAAACTTACACACACACACACACACAAACTTACACACACACACACACACACACACAAACTTACTCACACTCACACACACACACACAAACTTACACACACACACACACACAAACTTACACACACACACACACACAAACTTACACACACACACACACACACACACACAAACTTACACACACAAACTTACACACACACACACACACACAAACTTACACACACACACACACACACAAACTGACACACACACACACACAAACTTACACACACACACACACACACACAAACTTACACACACACACACACACACACAAACTTACACACACACACACACACACACAAACTTACACACACACACACACACACACAAACTTACTCACACACACACACACACACAAACTTACTCACACACACACACACACACAAACTTACACACACACACACACACAAACTTACACACACACACACACACAAACTTACACACACACACACACACAAACTTACTCACACACACACACAAACTTACACACACACACACACAAACTTACACACACACACACACAAACTTACACACACACACACAC